>NW_027121031.1:0-8563 GCF_030686945.1 Centruroides vittatus
TCTGGGGAACAATCCGTTCTTTTTGCACCACACTTTGCAGGCATCACGTGATAGAGCAACGCCATCTTACTATTATCACGTGATTACCTCTTTTGTGACTTCGAATAGCTCGCGGACCACAGTTTGACGAACTTTGCATAGTACGCTTTCGTAACACCTTCACGTTCTGTACTCAAATCCCAGTTAAGATTTGACAACGACGATTTATTTTCCGATATTAACTTTGTAAAAACTACAAATAAAATAATAAATAACCGAATTATTTTGAAATTCAGATTAAATGCTTATAACTAAAAATTTATTATTTAAATTTGTAAACATATGTTTTATATAACTAATCCCTTTAATTTAATGTAAGGTTATATAACAATAATATATAAGTTACTGTATGTACAATACTACATGGAGACTTTCCGTTTGGAAAGAAAATATTTTATATTAGATGCGACACGTGTTAGAGCAGCGCTTCTCGTACCTTGTGTGTTCACACGCCATTTTTTTTTCATTCCATTACCTCGCGGACTAATACTTTTGTGAAAGTAAGTAAAATTAATTATAAAATGGCGTTTAAATGTACGGGGCCCCAAAGCTGCCGACAAAGAAAAATTGCAGACAGAAATTGTTAATCGATGAATAACAAGTTGAGTACATATAACCAAATACACCAGTAAAAAAGGAAAAAAAGCACTAATTGGAAAAACACCTGAACATATTGCAAGAGTTAACAACAGCACATTTATGCTTCAAGTGCATTTTTTCCTTTGTGTGCTTGTCAAATTTAGCATTTAAACTCTGAAACATTTGAAGTGTGAGGTATCACTTGTACTTATTATCGACTGAAAATGGGCAATTTTCTTGTCTTTAATTGACATATTTGTTCTGCTCTTGAGCATGTGTGATTAATTTGAGAATGGATTGAAATTTATGCACTTTCTTCAAATATTATTCATGTGCGTGCCAGTGTCATTTACAATATCACAAAATAAAGAAATGATTTAAATGTTTCCATTAAGGAATAAAATTACCATCTTTTCAGAAATTCCATGGCAAAAGTAACGTGTCCTTACCATCCCGACGCGGCGTTGATCGAGGACTACAGTGCAGGCGACACGATTTGTCCCGAATGTGGTTTAGTGGTTGGCGACAGGTAAGTCTCGTAATTTTAATGCCTTCCGGGTGGTCTTGTAAGAGTAACTGGCTCCTATTCAGGAGTTACAAACGTGTAGAAAACTCGAAAACTCCACGTGGTCAGCCCGTCCGGGCCAGGCACGAACCCACCCCAAGCTCACAGTGTTCATAAAATAGAACAGCTTGGCCGCAGGTGGGCCGCGGATAATAATTTAGAACATAGAACTAGAAATAATTTTTCATAATGCTCAAAATGAATAGTACAAAAAACAAATCTTAACAATTTTATATGTTCAATTTAAAGTAATTTTTTTTCATTTTTTAAATAAAAGAATTTATGAGCAAGGTAGCTGTAAGAAAGAAACTTTTCCCACTTGAAGAAACAAACAAACGACTTTAATTAAAAAGAAAAAAATTAATAATGAATAATAAATGAAATATTAATACTGTAATAGATTATATTAATAAATTTCTGTTATTTAATTCGAGTTAATCACCTTTAAACACAGATCCGTGGATGTCATTACGTGAATGTTAATTATTACAATTTTTATTAATTAATTTGACTTAAATTCAATCGTGACGTGTATCGTTAAACACAAGTAGTATCTTACTTACAAAATACAGTACAACAAAATACAGTAATAACATTGTATGTAATTCGATCCACTTAAAATCAGGAAGAGTTTTCGGTTAGAAGACGATAAAACAATTAACGACTTATTGACATTAGTAATAGCAGTAGTTAGTCTGTGTGGGCTATACCAAACTTAAAAGTAACACCTTCCTCTCAAATTTCACACAAAGCGCCCATGTTAATCGGTGTAAGCCGAGATAATTTACAGCAGTTTCTTAACTATAACATGTTTATTTTTGCGTTTTTGAATCAAGCCTGAGTCCTATTATTTGGACGAGGAACTATTTGCGTTTCAAGTTTCATGCGAATCAGAGAGGCGTACGTCTGACTGTCTTCTTGTAAGATTTTCTGCAAAGCATAGGTTACGCAGGTCTCATGTATCGGGGAATTTATCTGAAAGCGAATTAATGTTAAAATTTCCATTAATTTGTAATTTATACTTACTGTATTTCGTTTTGTTGTAATAGAGTTACAATATTTACAACTTCAAGAAAAATACAATAGTTTGTGGCAGAGGATCGATAAACTATAATTAACATCAATTTACTTACGATTATTGTTACAGATAACTTGATAACTTGTATTTTTATGTATTTATAACATGATGCCTCCACGTCGGTTAGGCTGCCTTTCTATTTTTTCTGTACAATAGAGGGGGTGCACGTGACGTCACATGACTCCGCTCACATATACAGGCGCCATATTGGTTGCTGATTTCACGTTACCCTGCTTGATCACTTTATTTCGTCAACGTGGAAGAAAGGAATTTTACTGGTTTTGCAGCCGATTTAAGAGGTAATGATTTGATAAAATATAAAGAGAAAACTTTTTTTATTGAATTGGATCCTCAAGAAATGAAACAAACGGATTTTTCATCTAACGTTTAACCACGTGGCCAACTATAGAACATGGAGACACAGTAAATTATTTGGTTTTAACAACTAACGCTGTCACACTGGATCAGATGAAGGCATACAAATCACTCGATGCTCATAATTATTTGACAAGCGGATTTATTTATCGTGATATTTTATTCGTAATCATTTAATTTTGCTTGTAGGAGAGGTACGTATCTTCATGCGAGACTTTCCATTACTCATAACATAACTGCGTTAATATAAAGATGAATGTAATTTTATATTTAGTCACATTTTAAGTCAAGTTGTATTTATAATTACCATTACATTTTTTCTTTTGTCACTGTGGTTTTGTGTTGCGCAAGTCTCTATTATTAAGATTAAATTAATTAGCCTAATAAATATGGCTATAATAAATTGGAGGGCTTATCACATCAGGGACTGACTGGAGCAAAATAGACTAAATTTTTACAAAAATTAGCCTTTAATTAACCACAATCAAATTTTTAGTAGAATTCATTTCGGGCACAAAATCTCATCAGCCTACATACACCTATACAGTATAAACACAAATATCTATCAAGACCATCTTAACATAAATAGCAATTCCAGACAAATACATCCTGGAATTGGCTGATCAGGAGTTTTTGTGTAAAGGAGTTTCCAAATAATTTACTGTGTCTCCATGTTCTATAGTTGGCCACGTAGTTAAATCGATGGATGAAAAATCCGTCTGTTTCATTTCTTGTGGATCCAATTCTATAAAATAAGTTTTCTCTTTATATTTTATCAAATCATTACCTTTTAAATCGGCTGCAAAACCAGTAAAATTCCTTTCTTCCACGTTGACGTAATAAAGTGATCAAGCAGGGTAACGTGAAATCAGCAACCAATATGGCGGACGATTGTTTTATTGGGCGGAGCGATGACGTTAAATCACGTGACTGCACCCCCTCTATAATTCTTTAGTTTCGATGTAGGGTTACTGTCACCTTCCAAGTCTCGCAAATAGCCAATATGTCGAAACTGCAATCATTATATTTTGTTATATTAATTATTTGCAGATATTTTATTCACACTTCTAACGTATAAACCGTTTTCAGAAAAATTAATTATTATTCTATGTATATATAGTATTTCCATTCTGAAAGATTTTTTCGATACAATTTGAGGTCCCTACACAAATTGGGGAGTGAGGAAATGTCCTTCTTTAAATATAGGCTATATTACCATCGTTTGTCTACGTATTTAATATCTTTCCTTGTTTCTTTAACATTCTAGTCTTTGAAAAACAGGTTTCTTAGTAGGCTTTAAGATGTTCACTTATATATGTATTCATTTCATTTATGATGCCACATTCATTTATAGTATGCTAAACAATTTTGTTTTCTTCTTTTCGAAGTTGTGTACATTACTCCATGGAATTTCGGGACTTTAAGTATACATCAGAACTCAGGGGACCGAAACGAGTTCAACGATACCCTACTTTTGGACCGGAGACGAAAAATAAGAAAGTTATCATATTTACGATTTCTTCCTGCCTTTCACAATGCATTCTACGCCATTTTAGAGTTTTCCACTAGGTAGCATTCGACTGTTCGTGCTCCCGACCTCCCGGAGAGGAGCCGGCAGGGCGCCCAGTTTTTAACGTCGCTAGTTATTGATTCACGGTAGTTCTTAAACAAAAGAAAAAAAAGGAAATGTATACAAGCAGCACTACCTAATGGAAAACTCTAAAATGGCATAGAATGCATTGTGAAAGGCAAGAAGAAATCGTAAATACGATAACTTTCTTATTTTTCGTCTCCGGTCCAAAAGTAGGGTATCGTTGAACTCGTTTCGGTCCCCTGAGTTCAGATGTATACTTAAAGTCCCGAAATTCCATGGAGTAATGTACACAACTTCCAAAAGAAGAAAACAAAATTGTTTAGCATACTATAAATGAATGTGGCATCATAAATGAAATGAATACATATATAAGTGAACATCTTAAAGCCTACTAAGAAACCTGTTTTTCAAAGACTAGAATGTTAAAGAAACAAGGAAAGATATTAAATACGTAGACAAACGATGGTAATATAGCCTATATTTAAAGAAGGACATTTCCTCACTCCCCAATTTGTGTAGGGACCTCAAATTGTATCGAAAAAATCTTTCAGAATGGAAATACTATATATACATAGAATAATAATTAATTTTTCTGAAAACGGTTTATACGTTAGAAGTGTGAATAAAATATCTGCAAATAATTAATATAACAAAATATAATGATTGCAGTTTCGACATATTGGCTATTTGCGAGACTTGGAAGGTGACAGTAACCCTACATCGAAACTAAAGAATTATAGAGGGGGTGCAGTCACGTGATTTAACGTCATCGCTCCGCCCAATAAAACAATCGTCCGCCATATTGGTTGCTGATTTCACGTTACCCTGCTTGATCACTTTATTACGTCAACGTGGAAGAAAGGAATTTTACTGGTTTTGCAGCCGATTTAAAAGGTAATGATTTGATAAAATATAAAGAGAAAACTTATTTTATAGAATTGGATCCACAAGAAATGAAACAGACGGATTTTTCATCCATCGATTTAACTACGTGGCCAACTATAGAACATGGAGACACAGTAAATTATTTGGAAACTCCTTTACACAAAAACTCCTGATCAGCCAATTCCAGGATGTATTTGTCTGGAATTGCTATTTATGTTAGGATGGTCTTGATAGATATTTGTGTTTATACTGTATAGGTGTATGTAGGCTGATGAGATTTTGTGCCCGAAATGAATTCTACTAAAAATTTGATTGTGGTTAATTAAAGGCTAATTTTTGTAAAAATTTAGTCTATTTTGCTCCAGTCAGTCCCTGATGTGATAAGCCCTCCAATTTATTATAGCCATATTTATTAGGCTAATTAATTTAATCTTAATAATAGAGACTTGCGCAACACAAAACCACAGTGACAAAAGAAAAAATGTAATGGTAATTATAAATACAACTTGACTTAAAATGTGACTAAATATAAAATTACATTCATCTTTATATTAACGCAGTTATGTTATGAGTAATGGAAAGTCTCGCATGAAGATACGTACCTCTCCTACAAGCAAAATTAAATGATTACGAATAAAATATCACGATAAATAAATCCGCTTGTCAAATAATTATGAGCATCGAGTGATTTGTATGCCTTCATCTGATCCAGTGTGACAGCGTTAGTTGTTAAAACCAAATAATTTACTGTGTCTCCATGTTCTATAGTTGGCCACGTGGTTAAACGTTAGATGAAAAATCCGTTTGTTTCATTTCTTGAGGATCCAATTCAATAAAAAAAGTTTTCTCTTTATATTTTATCAAATCATTACCTCTTAAATCGGCTGCAAAACCAGTAAAATTCCTTTCTTCCACGTTGACGAAATAAAGTGATCAAGCAGGGTAACGTGAAATCAGCAACCAATATGGCGCCTGTATATGTGAGCGGAGTCATGTGACGTCACGTGCACCCCCTCTATTGTACAGAAAAAATAGAAAGGCAGCCTAACCGACGTGGAGGCATCATGTTATAAATACATAAAAATACAAGTTATCAAGTTATCTGTAACAATAATCGTAAGTAAATTGATGTTAATTATAGTTTATCGATCCTCTGCCACAAACTATTGTATTTTTCTTGAAGTTGTAAATATTGTAACTCTATTACAACAAAACGAAATACAGTAAGTATAAATTACAAATTAATGGAAATTTTAACATTAATTCGCTTTCAGATAAATTCCCCGATACATGAGACCTGCGTAACCTATGCTTTGCAGAAAATCTTACAAGAAGACAGTCAGACGTACGCCTCTCTGATTCGCATGAAACTTGAAACGCAAATAGTTCCTCGTCCAAATAATAGGACTCAGGCTTGATTCAAAAACGCAAAAATAAACATGTTATAGTTAAGAAACTGCTGTAAATTATCTCGGCTTACACCGATTAACATGGGCGCTTTGTGTGAAATTTGAGAGGAAGGTGTTACTTTTAAGTTTGGTATAGCCCACACAGACTAACTACTGCTATTACTAATGTCAATAAGTCGTTAATTGTTTTATCGTCTTCTAACCGAAAACTCTTCCTGATTTTAAGTGGATCGAATTACATACAATGTTATTACTGTATTTTGTTGTACTGTATTTTGTAAGTAAGATACTACTTGTGTTTAACGATACACGTCACGATTGAATTTAAGTCAAATTAATTAATAAAAATTGTAATAATTAACATTCACGTAACGACATCCACGGATCTGTGTTTAAAGGTGATTAACTCGAATTAAATAACAGAAATTTATTAATATAATCTATTACAGTATTAATATTTCATTTATTATTCATTATTAATTTTTTTCTTTTTAATTAAAGTCGTTTGTTTGTTTCTTCAAGTGGGAAAAGTTTCTTTCTTACAGCTACCTTGCTCATAAATTCTTTTATTTAAAAAATGAAAAAAAATTACTTTAAATTGAACATATAAAATTGTTAAGATTTGTTTTTTGTACTATTCATTTTGAGCATTATGAAAAATTATTTCTAGTTCTATGTTCTAAATTATTATCCGCGGCCCACCTGCGGCCAAGCTGTTCTATTTTATGAACACTGTGAGCTTGGGGTGGGTTCGTGCCTGGCCCGGACGGGCTGACCACGTGGAGTTTTCGAGTTTTCTACACGTTTGTAACTCCTGAATAGGAGCCAGTTACTCTTACAAGACCACCCGGAAGGCATTAAAATTACGAGACTTACCTGTCGCCAACCACTAAACCACATTCGGGACAAATCGTGTCGCCTGCACTGTAGTCCTCGATCAACGCCGCGTCGGGATGGTAAGGACACGTTACTTTTGCCATGGAATTTCTGAAAAGATGGTAATTTTATTCCTTAATGGAAACATTTAAATCATTTCTTTATTTTGTGATATTGTAAATGACACTGGCACGCACATGAATAATATTTGAAGAAAGTGCATAAATTTCAATCCATTCTCAAATTAATCACACATGCTCAAGAGCAGAACAAATATGTCAATTAAAGACAAGAAAATTGCCCATTTTCAGTCGATAATAAGTACAAGTGATACCTCACACTTCAAATGTTTCAGAGTTTAAATGCTAAATTTGACAAGCACACAAAGGAAAAAATGCACTTGAAGCATAAATGTGCTGTTGTTAACTCTTGCAATATGTTCAGGTGTTTTTCCAATTAGTGCTTTTTTTCCTTTTTTACTGGTGTATTTGGTTATATGTACTCAACTTGTTATTCATCGATTAACAATTTCTGTCTGCAATTTTTCTTTGTCGGCAGCTTTGGGGCCCCGTACATTTAAACGCCATTTTATAATTAATTTTACTTACTTTCACAAAAGTATTAGTCCGCGAGGTAATGGAATGAAAAAAAAATGGCGTGTGAACACACAAGGTACGAGAAGCGCTGCTCTAACACGTGTCGCATCTAATATAAAATATTTTCTTTCCAAACGGAAAGTCTCCATGTAGTATTGTACATACAGTAACTTATATATTATTGTTATATAACCTTACATTAAATTAAAGGGATTAGTTATATAAAACATATGTTTACAAATTTAAATAATAAATTTTTAGTTATAAGCATTTAATCTGAATTTCAAAATAATTCGGTTATTTATTATTTTATTTGTAGTTTTTACAAAGTTAATATCGGAAAATAAATCGTCGTTGTCAAATCTTAACTGGGATTTGAGTACAGAACGTGAAGGTGTTACGAAAGCGTACTATGCAAAGTTCGTCAAACTGTGGTCCGCGAGCTATTCGAAGTCACAAAAGAGGTAATCACGTGATAATAGTAAGATGGCGTTGCTCTATCACGTGATGCCTGCAAAGTGTGGTGCAAAAAGAACGGATTGTTCCCCAGAAGCGAAGCTGTTCGGA
>NW_027121032.1:0-11428 GCF_030686945.1 Centruroides vittatus
TTTCCATTGTGTGCTTGTCAAATTTAGCATTTAAACTCTGAAACATTTGAAGTGTGAGGTATCACTTGTACTTATTATCAATTGAAAACGGGCAATTTTCTTGTCTTTAATTGACATATTTGTTCTGCTCTTGAGCATGTGTGATTAATTTGAGAATGGATTGAAATTTATGCACTTTCTTCAAATATTATTCATGTGCGTGCCAGTGTCATTTACAATATCACAAAATAAAGAAATGATTTAAATGTTTCCATTAAGGAATAAAATTACAATCTTTTCAGAAATTCCATGGCAAAAGTAGTGTGTCCTTACCATCCCGACGCGGCGTTGATCGAGGACTACAGTGCAGGCGACACGATTTGTCCCGAATGTGGTTTGGTGGTTGGCGACAGGTAAGTCTTTCGTAATTTTAATGCCTTCCGGGTGGTCTTGTAAGAGTAACTGGCTCCTATTCAGGAGTTACAAACGTGTAGAAAACTCGAAAACTCCACGTGGTCAGCCCGTCCGGGCCTGGCACGAACCCACCCCAAGCTCACAGTGTTCATAAAATAGAACAGCTTGGCCGCAGGTGGGCCGCGGATAATAATTTAGAACATAGAACTAGAAATAACTTTTCATAATGCTCAAAATGAATAGTACAAAAACAAATCTTAACAATTTTATATGTTCAATTTAAAGGAATTTTTTTATTTTTTAAATATAATAAAGAATTTATGAGCAAGGTAGCTGTAAGAAAGAAACTTCTCCCACTTGAAGAAACAAACAAACGACTTTAATTAAAAGGAAAAAAAATTAATAATGAATAATAAATGAAATATTAATACTGTAATAGATTATATTAATAAATTTCTGTTATTTAATTCGAGTTAATCACCTTTAAACACAGATCCGTGGATGTCATTACGTGAATGTTAATTATTACAATTTTTATTAATTAATTTGACTTAAATTCAATCGTGACGTGTATCGTTAAACACAAGTAGTATCTTACTTACACGCGCATTGAAATCTAATGTGAATAATAACGTCATCGATGGTTTTTGTCGTGACATCTAATGATGCAAGCCAATCTCTGCCCCAGTTATTCTATAGCAACTGGGGCAAGCGTATCCTTCAAAATTCTGTTCGAAACCATTGGTTTAACTGTGGAGAAATAAGTCTTATTGCATGATAATTATCAATATGAAATTTATATTCGTTTTCTTTATATATCAGTAGTAATAGATTATGGGTGAGCTTTTGAGGAAAGGTGCCATTTTCAAATGTTCTACTGTATTTTCGAGGAATGACCGGCATGTCGGTTAAACTGGGACTAAAATATAAAATTAATCAGATCTAACAAAACTAGTTGTTAATTAAACGTTAAAGAAAACATTCTTTCGAGTACAACGAAATACAGTAATAACATTGTATGTAATTCGATCTACTTAAACACTCACATTGAGTGTTTAGCTTATAAGTCTGAAAGTTCAACACATTACATGAATGGTAACGGGCGATTGGATAAGCTTCTAAACTAAAACTACATGAAGTGGGCTCGATTCCAGGCGAGTTTTTTTTTATAATACGTAATATAGTTATTTTATTATTTTAGCGTATCATTAGCATCGTCAGACTATTTTTATTCTTCACAATTAAAGCTTATAAAATGAGATTAAAAATCATGACGTCGTTTCCTGTTTAGCGAAAACAAAGTTTCTGTAGATTTAACTGTTTTATGTCGTTAAATAAACTTTTTATTCTTCATATTTATTTTTAGATATTTCAGCTCGTGATTACATACTCTGTCAAAACAAGCAAATAAGTTTTAGACGTTACTGCTAATAGACGAAAAAGACAGGTCTGATATGAAAATAGGATAGCATAGTTGCAGCATTTTTCTTTTAATTGTTAATGTTACGGACAATTTCCTCGTGTGTTTATGTTTGTTACACTTCAAATAAAACATTATCAACATATCCGAAGCTTACGTGAGGAATAATAGGCCTAATAATAATGCGAATGATACGCTAAAATAATAAAATAACTGTTACATATTATTAAAAAAACAAATGAAGTAGCTTAGAATCGAGCCACGTTGTATAGTTTCAGAGTCTAGAACCTTATCCGATTGGTTACTGCTATTCTTACAATGTATAAAACTTCTAGACTTATAAGCTAAACACGCTTCTAGACTTATAAGCTACAATTTTTAGTGGTCCATTTGTTGGAAATGTTTGAGAAGTGAGTCCTATTATTTGGACGAGGAACTATTTGCGTTTCAAGTTTCATGCAAATCAGAGAGGCGTACGTCTGATGTCTTCTTGTAAGTTTTGCTGCAAAGCATAGGTTACGCAGGTCTCATGTATCGGGGGATTTATCTGAAAACGGATTAATGTTAAAATTTCCATTAATTTGTAATTTATACTTTCTGTATTTCGTTTTGTTGTAATAGAGTTACAATATTTACAACTTCAAAAAAAATACAATAGTTTGTGGCAGAGGATCGATAAACTATAATTAACATCAATTTATTTACGATTATTGTTACAGATAACTTGATAACTGGTATTTTTATGTATTTATAACATGATGCCTCCACGTCGGTCAGGCTGCCTTTCTATTTTTTCTGTACAATAATTCTTTAGTTTTGGTGTAGGGTTACTGTCACCTTCCAAGTCTCACAAATAGCAAATACAGTCAAACCTGTTTTTATGCGCTCTTTTTATGTGCGATTTTTATTTGTGCGATTTTTTTAATGCGAATTTTTAGTTTGTGCGGTATAGTTGGCGACTAGTCTCGTGCGATTCGTCATGTCTTACGTTGACTTATTATAGCTAAATAAACTTATTATAGCATAAATGCACTTATTATAGTAATATTATTGCATGAATATGCGAAAAATGAAATAATTTACTTTTTAAGTCAACAAAACACCACCTGGACAAAAATATGTAAAACAGACGATAGACCAGACGATGCAGTCAAGTGCTGACATCTGTTGTCAATAAATTCTATTTCGTACGGTTTTGAGTTATTTTCTATGTGAGACTTTTTTTATGCGGTCCCTGTTGACCGCATAAAAAAATATTTTTTAATTGTGTCGCGAAAACTATTATTTACAGCCATTCGTGAAGTTTCGTGAGATTTTTTTTAATGCGTTTTTTTTTATGCGGTCCCTATCCCTCGCATAAAAACAGGTTTGACTGTATGTCGAAACTGCAATCATTATATTTTGTTATATTAATTATTTGCAGATATTTTATTCACACTTCTAACGTATAAACCGTTTTCAGAAAAATTAATTATTATTCTATGTATATATAGTTTTTCCATTCTGAAATATTTTTTCGATACAATCTGAGGTCCCTACACAAATTGGGGAGTGAGGAAATGTCCTTCTTTAAATATACGCTATATTACTATCGTTTGTCTACGTATTTAATATCTTTCCTTGTTTCTTTAACATTCTAGTCTTTGAAAAACAGGTTTCTTAGTAGGCTTTAATTAAGATGTTTACTTATATATGTATTCATTTCATTTATGATGCCAAATTCATTTATAGTATGTTAAACAATTTTGTTTTCTTCTTTTGGAAGTGGTGTACATTACTCCCTATGGAATTTCGGGACTTTGAGTATACATCTGAACTCAGGGGACCAAAACGAGTTCAACAATACCCTACTTTTGGACCGGAGACGAAAAATAATAAAGTTATCGTATTTACGATTTCTTTTTGCCTTTCACAATGCATTCTATGCCATTTTAGAGTTTTCCATTAGGTAGTGCTGCTTGTGTACATTTCCTTTTTTTTTTTTTTTTTCTATTGTTCAAGAACTTCCGTGAATCAATAACTAGCGACGTTAAATACTGGGCGCCCTGCCGGCTCCTCTCAGGGAGGTCGGGAGCACGAACAGTCGAATGCTACCTAGTGGAAAACTCTAAAATGGCGTAGAATGCATTGTGAAAGGCAGGAAGGAATCGTAAATATGATAACTTTCTTATTTTTCGTCTCCGGTCCAAAAGTAGGGTAACGTTGAACTCGTTTCGGTCCCCTGAGTTCAGATGTATACTCAAAGTCTCGAAATTCCGTAGGGAGTAATGTATACAACATCCCTTCTTTTTGTTTTCTTCACTTCACTATAATCGGTCACGATTTATTACTGGGTTTAATTCTATTCACACCGTAAATTAAAGGTTTATTAAAGATGTTGTCTATGGATGAAAAAATTTTATGTGTAATATCAATTAAGTTTTCATTTTGAAGTACAGTCAAACCTTGGGTTTCGAATGTTTTGCTTTATGAAGAATTCGGTTCACAAACAAAATTCTGAATTAATATTTGCCTCGATCGCCAAACAAGCTACTCGGCAAGATGCGGCCACAGATAATAGTCAACTAGAAATTCAGAATTGCCTTGTATCATTAGATGTCACAACGCCAATCATCGGCTATTTAAATTACATTTCAATGTACTTGCAGGGAAAATACTATTTCTGTTTTTCGGTACGCTCCGCATTTAAATCTAAACCAAATTAATTAATAAAAACTACGTTATTTGACATTTCTATAATATAAATGACATCCAAGAATAAGTGTTTAAGTATGCTTAAGTTAAATTAAACAACAAAATTTATTACTATAATATTACATATTAATATTTAATACTTATTAATGTTAGGTAATCACTTAATTAAAACTAAAAATAATAATTACATTTCAAAATAATAAAATAATGATTAAAAATCTGGCCTCTACACTGAAACTGAAACTTAAATTAAAAATAAAATCAAAATTAATGAACTAATTAATTAATTAAAATTACATCAATCGAAACACAATATTTCGGAAAGTGTGGATAGACACTTGTTATCCGTCTTGATTGATTTGGTTATTTCCTGCAGGCAGAGTCCAGTCTCTATTTATAGTACAGTAAGATCCCGCTTAACGCAGGAGATGCGTTCCTAGACGACCAAGCGCTAAACGAAACAGCGTTAAACGAGGCAGGGCCGGGTTTAACAATTAGAGGCCCGTGGGCACAAATACGGTGGGGCCCCCCTTTCAGAGTAGGCAAATTTGATGATTTAGAAAATTTACACAAAATACTGTACTTTCAACTAGATTTCAACTAGGAAGTTGTAAATTTCATTTAAAAATAAGGTTATTGTAAACATACATATATTTTATTGTGTAAAACTAATTATTTTAATTTAATTGAAAAATAACTATGTAAAATTTTTTCTCGAAATTTTCCGATGTTTCATAGGTTTTCTCTGCCTGTGGCCCTCATGATTAAGCCACACTTGGCTGTCGCGGTAATAGAAAAAAAATTATGTTTAAACGTAGTTTTGTGGGGACCCTGGGCACCGGCCCCAAATGCCCTTATGTAAATCCGACTCTGAAACGATGTCATTTTAACATAGAGTAAATAGGGATAGGGGAACACGCGACCAAAAGTAAGCAAATTTTACTATAATTTTATGTTATTTTTACATTAATTTGCATAATGATATATGTTAAATAACACATAAATATGCACACAGTAATGTAAAGTTCATTTTTTGTGACGAAGGTCCTGACTTTTCTGAAATTTCTGTTTTTTTGCAATAAAGTCGTTTTTTTTCTTTCCTTAAGCGAATGTCGGTTGCAGAAGATCGCATCCAAAACGCCTCGTTTTGCTTTTGCACTCCTTTCAAAACCTGGATCATTCGCTACAATTTGATCAACGATTTCGGTTATCGTTACCACACATTTACTAAGGAAATCTGTAGAGAAATTTTTTGGGTTCTTCGTTTTCAGAATCTGTAATTTCCAGTTCTACACGAATTCCTTGTTCTGCCAGTTCTTAAAGGTCGTCGTTGGTAAGGATCTCACCAGAAACTTGATGTAACTCTTCAATATCCTGCTCCTCTACATCTCCTATTCCTGCTGCATCGATTAGGTTGACTTTGGTCGACCTAACGATACAGCGATAAGCTCTTCCCGTTGAGAATTCTTGGATACCTTCAGCCATAACTTCTTCCACACTTTGTTTATGCATTTATCAGTTAATTCTTGCCAAGCGAAGCCGATGTTGCCTATGGCATTCATGACGTCATATTTTTTCCAAAATTGCACCAAACAAACATAGATTTAAAGAAAGGTCACCCTTTTTCTGATTGGTTCGTGTTCGTAAATAATCGTATTATACACGAATCAATGAATTGCCGCGATAATTTAAATCGGCGTAAATTTTGAGCTTTTTCTAGGCTTCGAGCAGACGGCGTTATATCGAATCAGCGTTAAGCGAGGCAGCGTTAAGGGGGTCTTACGGCAGTTTTTGTAAAGTGATGGTTTCGGTTTTGGTTGGCAGTGAAGGAACATTTTGGTTTTAATGTATATATAAAATGGATATAGATAATCGTCTCATCACTAGTGACCAAAACATTTGTATCCATTAAAGTATTACTGGCATTTCAAAGGTGTTGTTTATATTACGTGAATTTTATAATGTATTTATCAGTAGTATATTTTTGTTATGTTTCAGAGTAATCGATGTCGGTGTGGAATGGAGAACGTTCTCCGACAAAACGGCCGATAATGATCCGTGTCGTGTCGGTGCGGCTGAAGTAAGTAAACGTGACTTTATCTAACAATTAAGTAAAAAATTATTATGATTTATAAAATCTAAAGCATTTCTTTGAAAATTATGTTATTTTGGGTAATATAATTTTCAAATAAATGTTTGCCTTTTGGTTTTATATTTCTTTAGAACTTTTGATTCAAACAAATCTTAATTGTGCTACTTTACAGTTATTATAACTTTTCAATTTCCAAAATCATAGTGTTAATTTACATTGTATAATTTTGATATTTTAAATAATACAAACGATTTTAGAATCAAAAATTTTAGTTTAATTAATTTCAAATACAAATTTGTTTGATGTATTTAAATGCTAAATAAAATTTAATGTTTATATTTTATAGAATCCTCTGCTTAGCGGCAGTGACTTATCTACAGTAATTGCAGGAGGTTCTGGTGAAGCAAGTTTTAATAATTCTGGATTACCTAAATATAAAAGTAGAAGAAATGTAAGTCTTAAATTATGTTTTATATCGATTTTTAAGAGTGAACATTTTGCCAGCACAAAGAAAAATACAAATGACTGTTTTTTGGTGAAAAAATGTAAAACCAACCTACTCGCTGACATTTTGAGAATTAGACAAATAAACAAATATTGTAGTGACCTTTAGCACGTTTCCAGCAATTCGGTATGATAAGAAGCAAACGTTTTTGCTCTTTCGGTGGCCTGCGCCAGGCTTTTAACGAAGAGTTTTAGCAGAACTTTTTAGTACACTTTTTGAAAGAAAATTAAAATCGCTTTCTTTTTCTTTATAATATAATATATATATATATTATAATATTATGTTGTTTCTAAACAATATACGTATGTAAACTCACAACATTCAATAACACAGAGAAATCTCAGAAACTTCAGTACCTAACCTAATCTAATATATATTATTATTTGAAAGAATAGGTTATCAATTTAATTTCCTTATATTTTGCAGATGAGAAATTCGGACAGAGTTCTTATTAATGCATTTGGAGAAATCAAGAGTATGGCTGATAGAATAAATTTGCCAAAAAGTATAGTGGTGAGTATTTGAATAATTCTTTAACTGATTGTTTCCGCTACTAGTTTCTGTGGATCTATTGAAGTCGAAAAGTTTTTGGATTTTTTTCAGTAACTTAAAGCACACAAGGAAGTTTCATTGATATAGACTATTGTTGAATGTGGTTATGCATTTCGGCTCTTCAGTCCTTATTTTTTATACAGATCTTATTATAACAAATAATACTTATAAATTACATCACACATACACGTGTTTACAGTAAATATTTACAAAATTTTTTTTATTTACATTAGCTGATTATTGAATACAAATTGAAATTAAAAATTGGACAATTAATTGGATATATTATAAAAAATATCCAGTTAATTGTATTAATAAACAGAATTTAAAAATGTGGGTATTAAAACATTTTTTTCAAAACTGTTGAAATTAAGATTTTTTAAACTATTATAAAGCGTACATATTACACTGTGTGAAAATCAACATACATTGACAAGGTTACAATACAGTGTATTATAACCGAATAGTGAGAAAGGGGTTCGAAGATCATCTCCTGTGAACTCTATATGTCATGAAGAAGTGATTGCCAGATCTCATTAATAGTCAGACCATTGTTTAAGTTCATTTTATTAATTCTGTTTATTAGTTTTTATACAAAAATTTTTAAAATTTGTTTTAAATCTTACCAACTCGTAATTTTATCCATCTACAGTTAGTAGTAGCAATTTAAATTATTCTTTAAAAAGTTATAATTTTTAATAAAAGTTCTTATTTATTTATTTTTTTATTTATCTACTACAATTTTATTTTATACAGCACCTTTTCTTAAAAAATCTTTTATAATATATTCAGTTAATTATCTAATTTTTAATTTCAATTTGTATTTAACTATCAGCTAATGTAAGCAGAAAAATTTGTTTGTAAATATTTACTGTAAACACGTATGTGTGATGTAATTAATAACTATTGTTTGTTTTAATAAGATGTGTATAAAAAATAAGGGCATAACCATATCCAGTAAAGAAGTCTATATCAATAAGAGTTCCTTGTGTGATGTAAGTTGCCGAAAAAATCCTTATTTGAACCCTTTACTGCATGAATTTATTTCGGACTATTGTAAATTTTTTAAATTCACTTTCAGCATGCACAAATTGAGAAAAGTGAATGCTAAATTTACTAAATTTGAATCAAACATCAAAATTCTTCCCACTCTTTAAACGTTGCGTTGAAGCAACATCATGCAATAATGTAGGTTAGGATGAGTAAACATCAACAAGTTTTCTAAATTTTACTATATGAAGAATTATCCATTTAATATTAAAAAGTATTATTATATGTTTTATGTATAAATTTTTCCAATTTTACTAATTGATATGCAACTAGTAAAAGCAATTATCAGAAGGAGTATATCATACAAATAACACTGGTATTTTTCGCACTATACTTTGGAGTATCTTTACAGTCAAAATTTCTAGTTACCTTTTTTACCTTTGAAAGTTGGCCAGTGTCCAACTTAGTCTCTTCACTCATTTTCACTGAGAATAGAGTTGCATGATCTTTCTGTTTTCTTTCTTTCTATTCATCTTTAATCAAATAGACGGATTACTGAGACGTCTACGTTTTTGCAAAACTTGTGCTTTTTTTTCGTTTTTGCATTAGCACTGGGCAACTTTTGCTTTGCATGTCACGGGACTCATTTGGTTTTTTTACTTCCAAATATTTACAATCACATTTGTACAGTCACCAAGCCTGAATGACATCCATATCAATAAAATGGAAAAACAATCTATGGTACTATTTTTTCTATTCAATAGAAAGCCACTAATTCATCCAACAAGTATACGACCCAATGAATTTATTATACAGCAAAAGGCCAGAGGAACATGCAACTTTAATATATTCTTCGTGAAATCTATCCCAGCGAGTAATAGCACTATTCGAATATGCCCCTGAACGCATACTTAGAAGAGTAATAGTTTTGCTATCTGCATACAAGTTTTGACTGTCTACATTATCTAAGTTTTACTGAAATGATCCCTCTTTCCTTCCTTTTCATTTCTTTCTCGGAGAGAATTTTACAGCCTGCAAGCTTGTTACATCTTACTGTAAACAAACAGTAAGTGCCAATATCTGCCATCTGTGACTTGCAGTCACAGATGGCAAATATTAATTTGGCATTTCAATTAGATTTCTTGAAATTACTTTGGTTAATCTAATCATGATTTCCTGCTGACCCGTACATCTAGCAATGAAGCATTGTATGTTTCAGGGCTAGTGTACACTTCAAAATTGTAAACTAGATCGCAGTCTTCTATGTCACTCTGAAAATACACAGTTTATTTATTTTTAGCCTTTGTTACCGAGTTATAATAATTACATATAACAGAAATAGCTAGTTCCAAAATTTCAGCAAGCTTATTATTTCAAAACTTTCTGCCTCCAAATCTAAATCAGGATTCGGTAAAATCCCGATTTAGATTTGGAGGCAGAAGATCAGACTGATAAAGTTCTCATGTTTCAATTCAATGCCTTCAAAAATATCAGCAGCAGATATTTTATAAGTAACCTGCAAAGCTGTATTTTATTTTCTGCATTGAAACATATTCACATTCATTTCGTTGTTGCACGATGTTGCTCTGAGCAACGTTTACTAATATTACAATGATTTTTTATATATCTTTTATTTACATACTAAGAAGTATATATTCTTTTAAATCATGCTATAACGTTATATTCAATAAATTTAAAAAATTGATCCAGATAACTCGAAAATTTGTTATAAAATGAAAATTTTATGCATGGTTAAATAATAATTTACTCGTTTATTTTATTATGCATTTTAGGATCGAGCAAATTATTTGTTTAAGCAAGTATACGAAGGCAAGATGTTGAAAGGTCGAAGTATGGACGCAATTGCCACTTCCTGCTTGTACATGGCATGCAGACAAGAAGGAGTTCCCAGAACCTTTAAAGGTACGTAAAATTATCGTTATTCCTGCCGAGACTTTATCGTAACCTCTTATGCCTCCATAAAAATAGTAGTCAAAAAATATTTACATTTGCAGACAGATTTTATTAACAGACAAAAAGCAACTCTTCTTGAAGTAGCCTAAGGTTGGCTAATTAATCTTCAGCATATGATGTCTGGACAAAACATAAAAAAAAGTCAGACTAGATAGAATAATATTGCTTTATTGTATTCTAATAAATGGAAAATTAGCCAAAGGGCTACTCTAAAAAAAGAAAACAACATTTATTACACATTTGATTTGTTTTTATTTTTATTAAATCAGCTATTAGTATTCTAAGCTGCTGTAACTCCTGTATTTTTTTCTTTTATTTCTTTTACTTCCTTCCATCTTTGTTCGTCCTTCGCATCTCTTTTTGCCATTTCCTCTATGAACCATGCAGGGGGTTCCCGCTTTCTCTTGCAGTTCTCCCTTGTTGTAAGAGATGTTGAGAGATGGGATGAGTCCAGGTTGCTCGAGTCCGACGTGTTTACAAATTTTGTTTGTATGGCTTGCTTTATTTAGCTAGAAGATTTTGGATTAGAGATATTTTCTTGGATCGAGAAAAAACTGGTGTACAAAATATGCTTATTCCTCGATTAAGATCTCTCGATAAAGAATACTATTTCGAGTAAGATTAGGTTATTTTGTTGTTTGAATTAAATTATATATGATTATTTGTGTAGAATTTGTGTTAAATTTATTATCCTTTCCTCTTTATTCGGATGTGTGTTATCTCATTTAACCGCGTCGAACTTACCGCCATTAAAACACCACGTGGTTGTATTTTCTCACGTGACTACCAGACGAACTGTTATTGGCTG